>NC_089849.1:87902418-87939918 GCF_035609145.1 Eleutherodactylus coqui
AATTAGAATTTTAAAAAAAATTCTAACATAACATTTTTTTCTCCTTATAGGTTTTAACTTGGAGTAATAATAATAATTGTCTCACGGTGCCACCACTAAAAGGTGTATTTTTTGTGCCATGTGACTACAGGCATACAGCAAATGTACCCGAGGCGCCATAACCACGTACAGTGTAACCCCCCCCAGAAGTTGTGGGATGACACTTTTGTCTGTGTGATTGTAACGTTGTTATAAGTGAGTGATTACAATATCGGAGTAAAAGGATCATTTAGGCGACTTTCACACGGGCGACCCCCTATTTTGTGTCTGCAATATTTGGTTGCCAGCAATGCTTTTTTTTTAGAATAATCTCCCATCGCAGTGCTGACGGCCACAATAAAATTGCGCGATAAAAAATGTACAATTTTTTTATTGCGAAAATGAATAGGACTTTCCATTATCAAAATTGCATCGCAACACAATCTTGTTGCATTGCGAGGCGATAAAAAGGAGCGGCTCCATAGCGAAACCTGGGAGATAAAAAGAATGGCACATCGCAGAAAGATAGAGCAGCCGTTATTTTTTGTTCTCTCAACATTACATCAGTGAAAACATCACAGATGGGAAGGAAACCGTTGGTTTCATAATCTGCTTTTTTACTGACTATCGCATCAGGCGAAAATCGCACGATTTTCTTGCCTGTGTGAAACCACCCTTATTGCGGAAAACTGATGCCTTGTACGAAGACTCCAGTACCCTGTTGTACCGCCTCTAGCTTAGATACAAGATGTGATACAGGCGGGCATGGAGGCTCTAGTATCCTGTTGTACCGCCTCTACCTTGGATACAAGATGTGATACAGGCAGGCATAGAGGCTCTAGTACCCTGTTGTACCGCCTCAAGCTTGGATAGAAGATGTGATACGGGCGGGCATGGAGGCTCTAGTACCCTGTTGTACCGCCTCTAGCTTGGATACAAGATGTGATACAGGCGGGCATGGAGGCTCTAGTACCCTGTTGTACCGCCTCTAGCTTGGATACAAGATGTGATACAGGTGGGCATGGATGCTCTAGTATCCTGTTTTACTGCCTCTAGCTTGGATACAAGATGTGATACAGGCGGGCATAGAGGCTCTAGTACCCTGTTGTACCACCTCTAGCTTGGATACAAGATGTGATACGGGCAGGCATGGAGGCTCTAGTACCCTGTTGTACCGGCTCTAGGTTGGATACAAGATGTGATACGGGCGGGCATGGAGGCTCTAGTACCCTGTTGTACCGCCTCTAGCTTGGATACTAGATGTGATACAGTTGGGCATGGAGGCTCTAGTACCCTGTTGTACCGCCTCTAGCTTGGATACAAGATGTGATATAGACAGGCATGGAGGCTCTAATACCCTGTTGCACCACCTCTAGCTTGGATACAAGATGTGATACAGACAGGCATGGAGGCTCTAGTACCCTGTTGTACTGCCTCTAGCTTGGATACAAGATGTGATACAGGCGGGCATGGAGGCTCTAGTACCCTGTTGTACCGCCTCTAGCTTGGATACAAGATGTGATACGGGCGGGCATGGAGGCTCTCGTATCCTGTTGTACCGCCTCTAGCTTGGATACAAGATGTGATACGGGCGGGCATGGAGGCTCTAGTACACTGTTGTACCACCTGTAGCTTGGATACAAGATGTGATACGGGCAGGCATGGAGGCTCTAGTACCCTGTTGTACCGCCTCTAGCTTGGATACAAGATGTGATACAGGCGGGCATGGAGGCTCTAGTACCCTGTTGTACCGCCTCTAGCTTGGATACAAGATGTGATACAGGTGGGCATGGAGGCTCTAGTACGCTGTTGTACCGCCTCTAGCTTGGATACAAGATGTGATATAGATAGGCATGGAGGCTCTAATACCCTGTTGTACCACCTCTAGCTTGGATACAAGATGTGATACAGACAGGCATGGAGGCTCTAATACCCTGTTGTACCGCCTCTAGGTTGGATACAAGATGTGATACAGGCGGGCATGGAGGCTCTAGTACCCTGTTGTACCGCCTCTAGCTTGGATACAAGATGTGATACGGGCGGGCATGGAGGCTCTAGTACCCTGTTGTACTCTCTCTAGCTTGGATACAAGATGTGATACGGGCGGGCATGGAGGCTCTAGTACACTGTTGTACCACCTGTAGCTTGGATACAAGATGTGATACGGGCGGGCATGGAGGCTCTAGTACCCTGTTGTACCGCCTCTAGCTTGGATACAAGATGTGATACAGGCCGGCATGGAGGCTCTAGTACCCTGTTGTACCGCCTCTAGCTTGGATAGAAGATGTGATATAGATAGGCATGGAGGCTCTAATACCCTGTTGTACCACCTCTAGCTTGGATACAAGATGTGATACAGACAGGCATGGAGGCTCTAATACCCTGTTGTACCGCCTCTAGGTTGGATACAAGATGTGATACAGGCGGGCATGGAGGCTCTAGTACCCTGTTGTACCGCCTCTAGCTTGGATACAAGATGTGATACGGGCGGGCATGGAGGCTCTAGTACCCTGTTGTACTCTCTCTAGCTTGGATACAAGATGTGATACAGGCGGGCATGGAGGCTCTAGTACCCTGTTGTACCGCCTCTAGCTTGGATACTAGATGTGATACAGTTGGGCATGGAGGTTCTAGTACCCTGTTGTACCACCTCTAGCTTGGATACAAGATGTGATATAGACAGGCATGGAGGCTCTAATACCCTGTTGTACCACCTCTAGCTTGGATACAAGATGTGATACAGACAGGCATGGAGGCTCTAGTACCCTGTTGTACTGCCTCTAGCTTGGATAGAAGATGTGATACGGGCGGGCATGGAGGCTCTAGTACCCTGTTGTACCGCCTCTAGCTTGGATACAAGATGTGATACAGGCGGGCATGGAGGCTCTAGTACCCTGTTGTACCGCCTCTAGCTTGGATACAAGATGTGATACAGGCAGGCATAGAGGCTCTAGTACCCTGTTGTACCGCCTCAAGCTTGGATAGAAGATGTGATACGGGCGGGCATGGAGGCTCTAGTACCCTGTTGTACCGCCTCTAGCTTGGATACAAGATGTGATACAGGCGGGCATGGAGGCTCTAGTACCCTGTTGTACCGCCTCTAGCTGGGATACAAGATGTGATACAGGTGGGCATGGATGCTCTAGTATCCTGTTGTACTGCCTCTAGCTTGGATACAAGATGTGATACAGGCGGGCATAGAGGCTCTAGTACCCTGTTGTACCGCCTCTAGCTTGGATACAAGATGTGATACGGGCGGGCATGGAGGCTCTAGTACCCTGTTGTACCGGCTCTAGGTTGGATACAAGATGTGATACGGGCGGGCATGGAGGCTCTAGTACCCTGTTGTACCGCCTCTAGCTTGGATACTAGATGTGATACAGTTGGGCATGGAGGCTCTAGTACCCTGTTGTACCGCCTCTAGCTTGGATACAAGATGTGATATAGACAGGCATGGAGGCTCTAATACCCTGTTGTACCACCTCTAGCTTGGATACAAGATGTGATACAGACAGGCATGGAGGCTCTAGTACCCTGTTGTACTGCCTCTAGCTTGGATACAAGATGTGATACAGGCGGGCATGGAGGCTCTAGTACCCTGTTGTACCGCCTCTAGCTTGGATACAAGATGTGATACGGGCGGGCATGGAGGCTCTAGTATCCTGTTGTACCGCCTCTAGCTTGGATACAAGATGTGAAACGGGCGGGCATGGAGGCTCTAGTACACTGTTGTACCACCTGTAGCTTGGATACAAGATGTGATACGGGCGGGCATGGAGGCTCTAGTACCCTGTTGTACCGCCTCTAGCTTGGATACAAGATGTGATACAGGCCGGCATGGAGGCTCTAGTACCCTGTTGTACCGCCTCTAGCTTGGATACAAGATGTGATACAGGTGGGCATGGAGGCTCTAGTACGCTGTTGTACCGCCTCTAGCTTGGATACAAGATGTGATATAGATAGGCATGGAGGCTCTAATACCCTGTTGTACCACCTCTAGCTTGGATACAAGATGTGATACAGACAGGCATGGAGGCTCTAATACCCTGTTGTACCGCCTCTAGGTTGGATACAAGATGTGATACAGGCGGGCATGGAGGCTCTAGTACCCTGTTGTACCGCCTCTAGCTTGGATACAAGATGTGATACGGGCGGGCATGGAGGCTCTAGTACACTGTTGTACCACCTGTAGCTTGGATACAAGATGTGATACGGGCGGGCATGGAGGCTCTAGTACCCTGTTGTACCGCCTCTAGCTTGGATACAAGATGTGATACAGGCCGGCATGGAGGCTCTAGTACCCTGTTGTACCGCCTCTAGCTTGGATACAAGATGTGATACAGGTGGGCATGGAGGCTCTAGTACCCTGTTGTACCGCCTCTAGCTTGGATACAAGATGTGATATAGATAGGCATGGAGGCTCTAATACCCTGTTGTACCACCTCTAGCTTGGATACAAGATGTGATACAGACAGGCATGGAGGCTCTAATACCCTGTTGTACCGCCTCTAGCTTGGATACAAGATGTGATACAGGTGGGCATGGATGCTCTAGTATCCTGTTGTACTGCCTCTAGCTTAGATACAAGATGTGATACAGGCGGGCATGGAGGCTCTAGTATCCTGTTGTACCGCCTCTAGCTTGGATACAAGATGTGATACAGGCAGGCATAGAGGCTCTAGTACCCTGTTGTACCGCCTCAAGCTTGGATAGAAGATGTGATACGGGCGGGCATGGAGGCTCTAGTACCCTGTTGTACCGCCACTAGCTTGGATACAAGATGTGATACAGGCGGGCATGGAGGCTCTAGTACCCTGTTGTACCGCCTCTAGCTTGGATACAAGATGTGATACAGGTGGGCATGGATGCTCTAGTATCCTGTTGTACTGCCTCTAGCTTGGATACAAGATGTGATACAGGCGGGCATGGAGGCTCTAGTACCCTGTTGTACCGCCTCTAGCTTGGATACAAGATGTGATACAGGCCGGCATGGAGGCTCTAGTACCCTGTTGTACCGCCTCTAGCTTGGATACAAGATGTGATACAGGTGGGCATGGAGGCTCTAGTACCCTGTTGTACCGCCTCTAGCTTGGATACAAGATGTGATATAGATAGGCATGGAGGCTCTAATACCCTGTTGTACCACCTCTAGCTTGGATACAAGATGTGATACAGACAGGCATGGAGGCTCTAATACCCTGTTGTACCGCCTCTAGGTTGGATACAAGATGTGATACAGGCGGGCATGGAGGCTCTAGTACCCTGTTGTACCGCCTCTAGCTTGGATACAAGATGTGATACGGGCGGGCATGGAGGCTCTAGTACCCTGTTGTACTCTCTCTAGCTTGGATACAAGATGTGATACAGGCGGGCATGGAGGCTCTAGTACCCTGTTGTACCGCCTCTAGCTTGGATACTAGATGTGATACAGTTGGGCATGGAGGCTCTAGTACCCTGTTGTACCGCCTCTAGCTTGGATACAAGATGTGATATAGACAGGCATGGAGCCTCTAATACCCTGTTGTACCACCTCTAGCTTGGATACAAGATGTGATACAGACAGGCATGGAGGCTCTAGTACCCTGTTGTACTGCCTCTAGCTTGGATACAAGATGTGATACAGGCGGGCATGGAGGCTCTAGTACCCTGTTGTACCGCCTCTAGCTTGGATACAAGATGTGATACGGGCGGGCATGGAGGCTCTAGTATCCTGTTGTACCGCCTCTAGCTTGGATACAAGATGTGATACGGGCGGGCATGGAGGCTCTAGTATCCTGTTGTACCGCCTCTAGCTTGGATACAAGATGTGATACGGGCGGGCATGGAGGCTCTAGTACCCTGTTGTACCGCCTCTAGCTTGGATACAAGATGTGATACAGGCCGGCATGGAGGCTCTAGTACCCTGTTGTACCGCCTCTAGCTTGGATACAAGATGTGATACAGGTGGGCATGGAGGCTCTAGTACCCTGTTGTACCGCCTCTAGCTTGGATACAAGATGTGATATAGACAGGCATTGAGGCTCTAATACCCTGTTGTACCACCGCTAGCTTGGATACAAGATGTGATACAGACAGGCATGGAGGCTCTAGTACCCTGTTGTACTGCCTCTAGCTTGGATACAAGATGTGATACAGGCGGGCATGGAGGCTCTAGTACCCTGTTGTACTGCCTCTAGCTTGGATACAAGATGTGATACAGGCGGGCATGGAGGCTCTAGTACCCTGTTGTACCGCCTCTAGCTTGGATACAAGATGTGATATAGATAGGCATGGAGGCTCTAATACCCTGTTGTACCACCTCTAGCTTGGATTCAAGATGTGATACAGGCAGGCATGGAGGCTCTAGTACCCTGTTGTACCACCTGTAGCTTGGATACAAGATGTGATACGGGTGGGCATGGAGGCTCTAGTACCCTGTTGCACTGCCTCTAGCTTGGATACCAGATGTGATACGGGTGGGCATGGAGGCTCTAGTACCCTGTTGTACTGCCTCTAGCTTGGATACAAGATGTGATACAGACAGGCATGGAGGCTCTAGTACCCTGTTGTACCGCCTGTAGCTTGGATACAAGATGTGATACGGGTGGGCATGGAGGCTCTAGTACCCTGTTGCACTGCCTCTAGCTTGGATACCAGATGTGATACGGGTGGGCATGGAGGCTCTAGTACCCTGTTGCACTGCCTCTAGTTTGGATACAAGATGTGATACAGGTGGGCATGGAGGCTCTAGTACCCTGTTGTACCGCCTCTAGCTTGGATACAAGATGTGATACGGGTGGGCATGGAGGCTCTAGTACCCTGTTGTACTGCCTCTAGCTTGGATTCAAGATGTGATACGGGCGGGCATGGAGGCTCTAGTACCCTGTTTCACCATCTCTAGCTTGGATACAAGATGTGATACGGGCGGGCATGGAGGCTCTAGTACCCTGTTGTACTGCCTCTAGCTTAGATACAAGATGTGATACAGGCGGGCATGGAGGCTCTAGTTTCCTGTTGTACCGCCTCTAGCTTGGATACAAGATGTGATACAGGCAGGCATAGAGGCTCTAGTACCCTGTTGTACCGCCTCTAGCTTGGATACAAGATGTGATACAGGCAGGCATAGACGCTCTAGTACCCTGTTGTACCGCCTCTAGCTTGGATACAAGATGTGATACAGGCGGGCATAGAGGCTCTAGTACCCTGTTGTACCGCCTCTAGCTGGGATACAAGATGTGATACGGGCGGGCATGGAGGCTCTAGTACCCTGTTGTACCGCCTCTAGGTTGGATACAAGATGTGATACGGGCGGGCATGGAGGCTCTAGTACCCTGATGTACCGCCTCTAGCTTGGATACAAGATGTGATACAGGTGGGCATGGAGGCTCTAGTACCCTGTTGTACCGCCTCTAGCTTGGATACAAGATGTGATATAGACAGGCATGGAGGCTCTAGTACCCTGTTGTACCGCCTCTAGCTTGGATACAAGATGTGATACGGGCGGGCATGGAGGCTCTAGTACCCTGTTGTACCGCCTCTAGCTTGGATACAAGATGTGATACGGGCGGGCATGGAGGCTCTAGTACACTGTTGTACTGCCTCTAGCTTGGATACAAGATGTGATACAGACAGGCATGGAGGCTCTAGTACCCTGTTGTACCACCAGTAGCTTGGATACAAGGTGTGATACGGGCGGGCATGGAGGCTCTAGTACCCTGTTGTACCGCCTCTAGCTTGGATACAAGATGTGATACAGGCCGGCATGGAGGCTCTAGTACCCTGTTGTACCGCCTCTAGCTTGGATACAAGATGTGATACAGGTGGGCATGGAGGCTCTAGTACCCTGTTGTACCGCCTCTAGCTTGGATACAAGATGTGATATAGATAGGCATGGAGGCTCTAATACCCTGTTGTACCACCTCTAGCTTGGATACAAGATGTGATACAGACAGGCATGGAGGCTCTAGTACCCTATTGTACCGCCTCTAGGTTGGATACAAGATGTGATACGGGCGGGCATGGAGGCTCTAGTACCCTGTTGTACTGCCTCTAGCTTGGATACAAGATGTGATACAGGCGGGCATGGAGGCTCTAGTACCCTGTTGTACCGCCTCTAGCTTGGATACAAGATGTGATACGGGCGGGCATGGAGGCTCTAGTACCCTGTTGTACCGCCTCTAGCTTGGATACAAGATGTGATACAGGCGGGCATGGAGGCTCTAGTACTCTGTTGTACCGCCTCTAGCTTGGATACAAGATGTGATACAGGTGGGCATGGATGCTCTAGTATCCTGTTGTACTGCCTCTAGCTTGGATACAAGATGTGATACGGGCGGGCATGGAGGCTCTAGTACCCTGTTGTACTGCCTCTAGCTTGGATACAAGATTTGATACAGACAGGCATGGAGGCTCTAGTACCCTGTTGTACCACCTCTAGCTTGGATACAAGATGTGATACAGGCAGGCATGGAGGCTCTAGTACCCTGTTGTACCACCTCTAGCTTGGATACAAGATGTGATACGGGTGGGCATGGAGGCTCTAGTACCCTGTTGCACTGCCTCTAGCTTGGATACCAGATGTGATACGGGTGGGCATGGAGGCTCTAGTACCCTGTTGCACTGCCTCTAGTTTGGATACAAGATGTGATACAGGTGGGCATGGAGGCTCTAGTACCCTGTTGTACCGCCTCTAGCTTGGATACAACATGTGATACGGGCGGGCATGGAGGCTCTAGTACCCTGTTGTACCGCCTCTAGCTTGGATACAAGATGTGATACGGGCGGGCATGGAGGCTCTAGTACCCTGTTGTACTGCCTCTAGCTTGGATACAAGATGTGATACGGGTGGGCATGAAGGCTCTAGTACCCTGTTGTACCGCCTCTAGCTTGGATACAAGATGTGATACAGACAGGCATGGAGGCTCTAGTACCCTGTTGTACCGCCTCTAGCTTGGATATAAAAAGTAATAGGGGTGGGCTTGGAGGCTCTGGTACCCTGTTGTACCACCTCTAGCTTGGACACAAGATGTGATACGGGCGGGCATGGAGGCTCAAATACCCTGTTGTACCGCCTCTAGCTTGGATACAAGATGTGATACAGGCGGGCATGGAGGCTCTAGTACCCTGTTGTACCGCCTCTAGCTTGGATACAAGATGTGATACGGGCGGGCATGGAGGCTCTAGTACCCTGTTGTACCGCCTCTAGCTTGGATATAAAAAGTAATAGGGGTGGGCTTGGAGGCTCTGGTACCCTGTTGTACCACCTCTAGCTTGGACACAAGATGTGATACGGGCGGGCATGGAGGCTCAAATACCCTGTTTAACCACCTCTAGCTTGGATACAAGATGTGATACAGGCAGGCATGGAGGCTCTAGTACCCTGTTGTACCACCTGTAGCTTGGATACAAGATGTGATACAGGTGGGCATGGAGGCTCTAGTACCCTGTTGTACTGCCTCTAGCTTGGATACAAGATGTGATACAGACAGGCATGGAGGCTCTAGTACCCTGTTGTACCACCTCTAGCTTGGATACAAGATGTGATACAGGCAGGCATGGAGGCTCTAGTACCCTGTTGTACCACCTGTAGCTTGGATACAAGATGTGATACGGGTGGGCATGGAGGCTCTAGTACCCTGTTGCACTGCCTCTAGCTTGGATACAAGATGTGATACAGACAGGCATGGAGGCTCTAGTACCCTGTTTAACCACCTCTAGCTTGGATACAAGATGTGATACAGGCAGGCATGGAGGCTCTAGTACCCTGTTGTACCACCTGTAGCTTGGATACAAGATGTGATACAGGTGGGCATGGAGGCTCTAGTACCCTGTTGTACTGCCTCTAGCTTGGATACAAGATGTGATACAGACAGGCATGGAGGCTCTAGTACCCTGTTTAACCACCTCTAGCTTGGATACAAGATGTGATACAGGCAGGCATGGAGGCTGTAGTACCCTGTTGTACCACCTGTAGCTTGGATACAAGATGTGATACAGGTGGGCATGGAGGCTCTAGTACCCTGTTGTACTGCCTCTAGCTTGGATACAAGATGTGATACAGACAGGCATGGAGGCTCTAGTACCCTGTTGTACCACCTCTAGCTTGGATACAAGATGTGATACAGGCAGGCATGGAGGCTCTAGTACCCTGTTGTACCACCTGTAGCTTGGATACAAGATGTGATACGGGTGGGCATGGAGGCTCTAGTACCCTGTTGCACTGCCTCTAGCTTGGATACCAGATGTGATACGGGTGGGCATGGAGGCTCTAGTACCCTGTTGCACTGCCTCTAGCTTGGATACCAGATGTGATACGGGTGGGCATGGAGGCTCTAGTACCCTGTTGCACTGCCTCTAGTTTGGATACAAGATGTGATACAGGCGGGCATGGAGGCTCTAGTACCCTGTTGTACCGCCTGTAGCTTGGATACAAGATGTGATACGGGCGGGCATGGAGGCTCTAATACCCTGTTGCACTGCCTCTAGTTTGGATACAAGATGTGATACAGGCGGGCATGGAGGCTCTAGTACCCTGTTGTACCGTCTCTAGCTTGGATACAAGATGTGATACGGGCGGGCATGGAGGCTCTAGTACCCTGTTGTACTGCCTCTAGCTTGGATACAAGATGTGATACGGGCGGGCATGGAGGCTCTAATACCCTGTTGTACCGTCTCTAGCTTGGATACAAGATGTGATACGGGCGGGCATGGAGGCTCTAGTACCCTGTTGTACCGCCTCTAGCTTGGATACAAGATGTGATACGGGTGGGCATGGAGGCTCTGGTACCCTGTTGTACTACCTCTAGCTTGGATACAAGATGTGATACGGGCGGGCATGGAGGCTCTAGTACCCTGTTGTACCGTCTCTAGCTTGGATACAAGATGTGATACGGGCGGGCATGGAGGCTCTAGTACCCTGTTGTACTGCCTCTAGCTTGGATACAAGATGTGATACAGACAGGCATGGAGGCTCTAGTACCCTGTTGTACCACCTCTAGCTTGGATACAAGATGTGATACAGGCAGGCATGGAGGCTCTAGTACCCTGTTGTACCACCTCTAGCTTGGATTCAAGATGTGATACAGGCAGGCATGGAGGCTCTAGTACCCTGTTGTACCACCTGTAGCTTGGATACAAGATGTGATACGGGTGGGCATGGAGGCTCTAGTACCCTGTTGCACTGCCTCTAGCTTGGATACCAGATGTGATACGGGTGGGCATGGAGGCTCTAGTTCCCTGTTGTACTGCCTCTAGCTTGGATACAAGATGTGATACAGACAGGCATGGAGGCTCTAGTACCCTGTTGTACCACCTGTAGCTTGGATACAAGATGTAATACAGGTGGGCATGGAGGCTCTAGTACCCTGTTGCACTGCCTCTAGTTTGTATACCAGATGTGATACTGGCGGGCATGGCGGCATACAGGTTCTGTATGGTATCCTGTGGCATATTGCTCCACATTTGCTATGTAACTGAACCTTTAGATCATGCAAAGTTGTAGGTTGTAGAAGTTGGTCTCCCAGATGGTCCCATACATGTTATCTTGGTGATAAATTTGACCTGGCAGCCACGGAAGTGTGACAATGTTGTGGGACATTCCTGTGACCCCCTTGTGTGTGCGGCCGAGCACACTTTGTAAGGAGAATTTATGTGTTTATCAAAGAGAAGACGATCCCAGATCCCGTGCAGAAGTCTGGGCCCAGGAGAAACACATCACACTAGCCTGAGCTATATCAGATGATTTCTAATTTATTCTAAGGCGTATTTGATTCTTATACTACAAATGACATCACAGCAAAAGTATATACACCTCCAAGATTAATAATACAGGATAGGCTAAAACAAAAAATGATTAACATAAGTTACACCTCCTTAAGTGTATCTATTACATACAATAAGACCGTTATGAATTCAGAGAAAAGGAATGCAAGGGAGGCAGTCTGGAGATTCTTATCTTGTCTGTCTACCCCGTAATGGTATAGAAAAGTTTTCGTTTAACCCTTTAACTACTCATACTAGCAACAGGCTATATCTTTCTTAGTTTACAATCCAATAAAAGAACAATTAACTGATACATTGATCTACAATTTTCTTAACATTCCCCACTTTAGATCAATACATCAGCACAGTATAATAGTAAATACACATATAAAATGACTCTACCACAGACCCCCTGGCTACGGCCCGAAGCTTTATTACCAGGACGCCTGGGTTCACACTTCAAGACTAAGTATATAATTATTTCATATAAAAATATTTCATTGATGCAAATATATCTTTATAAAGTCATTCCACCAATTGTACCCACAATTAGGCCCGCCCCCAAGAGAAGCTTGGCCTTGATTTATTATGAGATTGATGCTCCTTTCTTCATATATAAATGATTGTCCATCATGATATAAAATCTTACTTATCGAAGTGTCCATCAGTTATTAGAGCAATCCTCCGGTACAATCAGAACGCACTGGAATCAAAATGTCACACTTCAAAATCATCAAAGAAAAATGGCGCTTCCTTCATAGAACTTTTACCCATCACTTGTCAGACAGAGGTGGTCACCTGACCCAGTAAGCCATCTTGTTCTTCGTCATCTTGTATATTTTGGAACATAGTTTTGGTGATGGAAGTATAATAATAAGGTTTTGTAACAGTCCTCGGATACATGGAATACAGCAGCAACCGCAAAGTACTAGAATGGAGGCAAATACTGACATAGAGACTAATGTGGAGTATATGACTTGTGACCAGTGTCCGAACAAGTTTTTCAACCAGTCTGTGAATGGATCGTCTATGCCAGAGTTATCAGCTAGTTCATTTGATAATGCATTTAACCCTTCCAGTGCTCGAGTAACACTACCATCAGGTGCTGTGTTATTAGGAATGAAAGTATAACAATATCCTCCAATCATTTTACAAACTCCTCCTTTTTCTGCTAGTAACATATCAAGAGCCATTCTATTTTGCCATGCAATGAGTGAGGTAGGTCCTAGTTGTTCCGCTAGGCCCTTGATTGCATCTCTTGTATAATTAACAAATCTCTGTTGGTTATAATATATATATAATCCAGTCTACATTTTTATTCACTGTTACCCACCATGCAAGAAGAGACTCAAACCCCCTGCAGCCATCCGATTTCTCGTCCCATACTCGTCCGGTACCCCCCTTGGGACCCCGATGGGTCCGAGGAACCTTTGGGAGAGGTGTCCCTAGTTCTCCGGACACGGCCCTTGCTGTTACCCTCGGAGGTCATGAGGTATATAGGCATTATCAGTTGTACCAAGCACAATCCCGTTAGGGGCTGTACCTGGCACCTGTTCTAGGCCCGGTCACCACACAACCATCACACGTCTGTGCGTGCTCTCTGTAGCTCAGGCCATATCCCAGAGACAGCGTGCCCTTACGGTTCTCCTCTCCGCACAGCATCCCTCAGGCAGTCTCCCGTAGTCTGCCTCGGTCCCATTACCAGGTAGCGCGAAGCAAGTCTAACCCCAGGATCAGAGGCAACAGCAGGTATTTGGTCCCCGCTCACAGGTGGAAACAGCAAACTCAATGTATAACATGGATCACTTATCTGTGGGGGGTAGGTACAGTTAAGAAGCTTAATCACACATTTTACGTTCATCACAGCGTGAGGACTTGTCATTAACTTTTATCTATCGTGGGGTCAAGTCTTTCTATCTCATATAATTATTATTAACATTCTCTATACACAATATTTACTGCATAACATTAAGATTCATACAACTACTACTACTCCAATCATCTGCAGTCGCTTGATCCTCCAACCTTAACAACCCCCCCCCCTCAGGAATTTCTCTTATCAAGGAGAGGTGATGGAGTAAGATAAACAGAGCTTTAGCTGTGGCTGGGCTCCTTCAGCTAACTGCAGCATCCTTGTGCTATCCTTCCCGTAATAGGGACACTCAGCTCTCACATTATCAACAACTTCATTATTATTATATCTTACATGACATTATCACATTGAAAACACCATTTAACAATCAAAATCACTGCAAACCAATCACAGAACTGACATGTACACAAATAACAGCAAGAATGGACGTTCCCTGTTCACACAGGTTTATACTAAACTTCATTCCTGATCATCTTCATTACAGGTCTATTCATATCAAGCAAGCAGAGCATGGCTAGAGTCAGTCACATACCCCCTCCCTCCCTCACTGAACTCTAAAGCTGAAAGGTGGGGGCGAGGGTGAAAGAAGCATTCCCATGTAACAGACGATTTAACCATTTGTGAGCTGACCCCATCTTATAGCACACACCTCAGGTAGACAACATATCATCAACACACAGAGGACAATGATGGAGGGTTCTGACTATTCCTATGCAGTTCAGAGAAGGCACTAATCACTGGTGTTGTGTACTACAAGTGCAAGCATTGGGATGCCAGGTAGAAGGTACAGCTATGGGATGTAAGGAGCCAAGATGGCGTCTGGGCGGCGGCCGAAGGTATTACAGCAGGTACTAAAATGGCCGCAGGCCATGACTAGCACTAAGATGGCCACCAGGGACGTGGCCTGACTAGGAGTACTATCAAGCCAGGCAAGCACTAGCCACGCCTTACCCCTTTGTGTGCAATGCCAACAAGTCCCTCATCTGACACACATCTATAATAATCTTTGTGTATAGCGCCAACATATTCCGCAGCGCTTACATAGACGGGGGATACAGAAAGACAAAAGGACAAACATTACAGAACCACGGTTACATAGTAATCAGCTGATGGAAACAATAGGGGTGCGGGTCCTGCTCCAACCAGCTTACATACTACAGGTAATGGGGTGATACAGAAGGTAAAGGGCTGGAGATGTGCACAGTATGGCGGGGTGAAGATGTGCACGGTATGGCGAAGTGAAGAGTGAGGGATGCTATACACATAGACAAATGGTTAGACATTTAGCCGTGTGACGGCAGAAACTGTGTGACTGCAGGAGCGGTTTATGATGGCTAGCAGGGATTGCAGTCAGTAGGTCAGGGAGCAGATCTACCAGTATGGCGCTCGTCACTCCTACTATAGAAGTTACACTCAGAGCTCTCCCAGCATCCCCCATGTGTAGGACGGCGCCCCCTCCTGGTCTTATACTCCCTTCGGCATTGTTTAGCACAAATAATACAAGACAAAAAATTTTTTTTTTTAGAGTGGTTTGTAAACCCCTAGGCTGTGAACACTGTCCATATGAGTGCTACCATCCCCCCTGTTGAGACATGACACAGGCCATGGCTCAAAACTGCTGCACATCTGAAGAACAATTTAGGTAAGATAGCTTTTTTTTTTTTTTTTTTTAACGGAGATGTACAGTCCATCTACAAGAGTGTATTCAGCATCTACAAGAGATACCTCCTGCAGATCTGGTCTGGATAACACCTCATGTGCCATCTCTCCTAGACAGTTGTATGGGGGACCGTCTGAAGAAATAGGCAGTAAGGTAAATGGATGGAGCGTAGTACATCCCTAGGTTGTCAGGTGTGGCTGAGAGCAGTAGTGTCCTGCAGGGGGATGTCTAGGAGGACTAAGATATAGAGTATAACTAACTGCGCGCGGTACTCAGTGTGTGGGGGGACAGCACTATAGTGGCAGAAGGTCTGACTACCGCTTGTACACAGGCTGGGAGCGCTCGGCCACTGGATCTAGTCTGCTTCCCACGTGTTCCTGAGTTAACACAGAGGTGATATATCCTTCTCCTGAGTCAACAGTTAGCACAAAGGGCTTGCTCTAGTTCAGCAGCCCCCCAGACTGATGTGCCCACCAGAGTCTGGTAAGAAGCGCTGTCAGAGATGCAGAATTTGGGATCCAGGAGCTGCAGAAGTTTGTCTGTTACGATCGTGTGGGCAGGCAAAGCACGGAACCCACATGATCATGACCAAAGGGGACGCACACGGGTATCACCAGGGTCACACGGGGCTCACACCGGTTTCAGGCAACTGACCCTGTGCTACAAGGGAGGATGACAGTGGCCCTACCTAAGCGGGGACATTGCCCTAATAAGGGCAGCCCAGCGGTCTTCAGATCTGGGCCCTAGCTGATCCTAGGAGCCACGCACCAGAACAGGATGCATTCATATGCCACATGACAGACCCAGAATACACTGCACACAAAATGCAACCACTAGTACCAGATTGGAAGCTGAATATAAATACCAGGTATTAGTTGACATGTTGTACAATATGTTGAAACTAGCAGGCCACTTCACGGCTCCTGGTTATACTGCTAGTCCCTACACTAACCAGGAGTCCAGCAGAACCGGACACCGTTCACACTGCACGCTGCAACAGGACAGGACACACAGCAAGCTAACACAAAACTGACAGAATTTAAACGTACAAACGGACATGAACCTGATCACACTGCAACCCTCACCAGACAAGCATTCATGACGGCCCACCTGAGGGGCCATATAGACTGACCAGGGGATTGGCTAGCAGACAGCACCACACCCAGCCAGCTCAATCATTAACCCTGTGAGTGCTGTGCTGCTGGAAACACAATAGAACAACAAATCCCAGCAGCACACGTAACATTCTCATTCCCAAAGAGGACATCATTTGCTCATAGTTTTGGGACCTCCAGAATTGCTTGCCTACCTTCATCTGACAGGTTATACCCCAAATATTTAACCGTTTGCTGACCGTATTGGAGTTTCTACCTGTTTACTTTTATGGCCTTGCTCATAAATAAACCTCAAGAGTGCGACTGTGTCCCTCCACAATGCTCTCCACTGTCTGCTGCTGACTACCAACATGCAGTAGTCGCTGACTACCTCTAAGAGGCTGGAACTGGGCTAAGTGTATTGACATAGCCTGGGAGACAATTGTTGGAGATTCACAGCAGCCCTGAGGTACTCTGGTGAAGGTATACCTAATTCTATCATAATATCTCATCACAACACATTTACTGGACATATTCAAGACTATATAATTTGACATTTCACAGGCTTATTTATCTCTAGGTCTGTTATAACTGGTTCGGAGAGGGATTCCCTGTGGGTCCGGCCATTAACCCCTCTTACCAGGATATGACTATTACTACATTTAACATTGGCTACATATTGGGATGTATTAATATTCTGGTCGCTCCTGAGCCCACCAGGAAAGTAATCATCCGCCCATTCACCTGGAGATCTATCTCAGGCAGTGGAGATTGCCATGAGATCCTCCAAGTGTTGTACATCGACCCCTCCTAGTCATTTTTCCCCAAGGTGGCTGAGAACATTGTTTCTCAGGGCGCTCTCGGGCAAAATCACTAGACTTCCATTATTCAAACACACATTTAAATCCCCGAGCTGCATCCTTCCTCTGCTTCTTCCTCTGTCTCTACTTTCACATCCTCTCGCTGTCCAATGACCTCTCTGACTTACTTGAACCATCATATCACATTCCTCTCCCTGTATAAAAAAAACCTCACTTTCTCACCCTTTTCTTTGTATCACTTTTCTCCGCATGTTTTGCATACTCCAAAACATCCTGCAATGATCCCATCCTAAGGGTAACCATATGCTTCGTTATATAACCTCCTATTTCTTTCTTCACTCCACTTACAAACGCATTCTTTAACTGCTGATTATATGCAGCATTCGGATCATCTCTCTCTTCCTGATTTCCCTCTGGTGCCTCTAGTCCACTATAGATGTCAAATACTTCCTTCAGTCTGTGATAATACTGATCTACATCCTCATCATCTCTCTGAGTACATCTATTTATTTACACCCAATTTGTCCTTCTAGCCCACCTGTTCCTACATCTTTGAATTAAATTGTTTGTTCTCTCTGTTAAATCCTGATTATCATGTGGAAGGGGTCTACCATCTCCTCCCCTCCCATTCCAATTGCCTTCTACAGAACTCCAATCTGGCCATAGAATTCTTCTATCTGCTCTCTCTATTTTTCATTCAATTGGAACTCCTCATTAACCCTTTGAATTGTTCATCAAACTGTCGGGCGTCTCTTTTTTATATGGGCGTGACAGTTTGGGGCTTCTTTTAACCAGACTTCAGCAGCGGATAATCCGTATTTCTGCTGATCTTTTAGCTGATTTTGTCCGTATTTTATCACATAATTCTTTACAACTAGGACTTTTAATTTATTTATTTATTCCACTCATCTCAATCACTCACACATTCGCTTCATGCAATATAAGACAGCAATACAAATAGTACATTATGTTAGTAGGCGGCCGCCCTCTTCATATTCTTAGTTACTCTATAACACAATATCAAAGAGAAAGTAATAGAAAGATAAGAAGTAAAGTTCCTGGACACCCGTGTCCCATGACGTCATCTAAAAACTTTTTACGTGTCGCACGGAGTTAATTCTTTCCTGTAGCCTTCTCACAATGGCTATGGTCTCACATAGACTACTGCTATTGCCCCTTTGGCAACCCATTCGTCTATACTTCTCATTTACCTTACACATTTCACATAGACTACTGCTATTGTCCCTTCGTCTATGATTGCCTCTCATTTACAATACACATTGTAAATTCTACTAACACTAAAGTATACAGAAGAAGAAGAAGAGAGAAGAGAAGTTTAACCATTGTTATACTTACTACACGTTATCTGGGAGGCTTCCAAATTCTCCGGCTAGTTCGGAAAAACGTCACTGTTTCAGACAGGATGCCCGACTGGCCTCTAATTACGTCTAAGCAAGACGGAGGTCTTTTAATGATCGGAGAGTACTTCAGACCCACCTTTTCACAGCCAGGCTTTCCTCTCCCTCTGCAGTGAGTGATTCCGGCTCGAAGGACCAAAAATGTAAGGAGAATTTATGTGTTTATCAAAGAGAAGACGATCCCAGATCCCGTGCAGAAGTCTGGGCCCAGGAGAAACACATCACACTAGCCTGAGCTATATCAGATGATTTCTAATTTATTCTAAGGCGTATTTGATTCTTATACTACAAATGACATCACAGCAAAAGTATATACACCTCCAAGATTAATAATACAGGATAGGCTAAAACAAAAAATGATTAACATAAGTTACACCTCCTTAAGTGTATCTATTACATACAATAAGACCGTTATGAATTCAGAGAAAAGGAATGCAAGGGAGGCAGTCTGGAGATTCTTATCTTGTCTGTCTACCCCGTAATGGTATAGAAAAGTTTTCGTTTAACCCTTTAACTACTCATACTAGCAACAGGCTATATCTTTCTTAGTTTACAATCCAATAAAAGAACAATTAACTGATACATTGATCTACAATTTTCTTAACACACTTGTCAGCTGATAGGTAAGGGCACGCATCGCTGTACTCCGGCCAGGGCAGACCGGTGGGCAGAAGGCGCTGCACTGCTGCACGCCCAGCCCTAATGCTATAGTGCCACGTCCAGCAGCAGTAGGCGTGAGCCGGCAATCACGTCCCAATGTGACCGTCAGCCAGTGGTGCAGCAGTGAGCAGCTGCTCTCCTGATGGAAGCAGAACGCTGCAGTCATCCGCAGTACATTCCACACCAGCTGCGCCTTCTGTGGTACAAGGTCCGTATTCCGAGACCAGCATTCTTCCCAGCATGCACTGCGGCTTCTTCTCATTTGCATATAACATTGTCACAAAAGGCTCTTCAGTTTGGCCAAAATACTCTATATTAATGGGTTTTATTATTACAGGCATGACATATTAGGTAAAATATCACAGCAGGATACATTATTTTTAATTTATAAAAGTAATCTCTCCACAATGTAAGAACTTCTCTCCCGCGGGACCATAAATACCGCCGGGGCTGTCTGCAGTATCGTGCTTGCTTCGGCAGCACATATACTAAAATTGGAACGATACAGAGAAGATTAGCATGGCCCCTGCGCAAGGATGACACGCAAATTCGTGAGGCGTTCCATATTTTTGCACCGATTCTTCAATTAGAATTAAAAAAAAAATTCTAACATAACATTTTTTTCTCCTTATAGGTTTTAACTTGGAGTAATAATAATAATTGTCTCACGGTGCCACCACTAAAAGGTGTATTTTTTGTGCCATGTGACTACAGGCATACAGCAAATGTACCCGAGGCGCCATAACCACGTACAGTGTAACCCCCCCCAGAAGTTGTGGGATGACACTTTTGTCTGTGTGATTGTAACGTTGTTATAAGTGAGTGATTACAATATCGGAGTAAAAGCATCATTTAGGCGACTTTCACACGGGCGACCCCCTATTTTGTGTCTGCAATATTTGGTTGCCAGCAATGCTTTTTTTTTAGAATAATCTCCCATCGCAGTGCTGACGGCCACAATAAAATTGCGCGATAAAAAATGTACAATTTTTTATTGCGAAAATGAATAGGACTTTCCATTATCAAAATTGCATCGCAACACAATCTTGTTGCATTGCGAGGCGATAAAAAGGAGCGGCTCCATAGCGAAACCTGGGAGATAAAAAGAATCGCACATCGCAGAAAGATAGAGCAGCCGTTATTTTTTGTTCTCTCAACATCACATCAGTGAAAACATCACAGATGGGAAGGAAACCGTTGGTTTCATAATCTGCTTTTTTACTGACTATCGCATCAGGCGAAAATCGCACGATTTTCTTGCCTGTGTGAAACCACCCTTATTGCGGAAAACTGATGCCTTGTACGAAGACTCCAGTACCCTGTTGTACCGCCTCTAGCTTAGATACAAGATGTGATACAGGCGGGCATGGAGACTCCAGTACCCTGTTGTACCGCCTCTAGCTTGGATACAAGATGTGATACGGGCGGGCATGGAGGCTCTAGTATCCTGTTGTACCGCCTCTAGCTTGGATACAAGATGAGATACGGGCGGGCATGGAGGCTCTAGTACACTGTTGTACCACCTGTAGCTTGGATACAAGATGTGATACGGGCGGGCATGGAGGCTCTAGTACCCTGTTGTACCGCCTCTAGCTTGGATACAAGATGTGATACAGGCCGGCATGGAGGCTCTAGTACCCTGTTGTACCGCCTCTAGCTTGGATGCAAGATGTGATACAGGTGGGCATGGAGGCTCTAGTACCCTGTTGTACCGCCTCTAGCTTGGATACAAGATGTGATATAGATAGGCATGGAGGCTCTAATACCCTGTTGTACCACCTCTAGCTTGGATACAAGATGTGATACAGACAGGCATGGAGGCTCTAATACCCTGTTGTACCGCCTCTAGGTTGGATACAAGATGTGATACAGGCGGGCATGGAGGCTCTAGTACCCTGTTGTACCGCCTCTAGCTTGGATACAAGATGTGATACGGGCGGGCATGGAGGCTCTAGTACCCTGTTGTACTCTCTCTAGCTTGGATACAAGATGTGATACAGGCGGGCATGGAGGCTCTAGTACCCTGTTGTACCGCCTCTAGCTTGGATACAAGATGTGATACGGGCTGGCATGGAGGCTCTAGTACCCTGTTGTACCGCCTCTTGCTTGGATACAAGATGTGATACAGGCGGGCATGGAGGCTCTAGTACCCTGTTGTACCGCCTCTAGCTTGGATACAAGATGTGATACAGGTGGGCATGGATGCTCTAGTATCCTGTTGTACTGCCTCTAGCTTGGATACAAGATGTGATACGGGCGGGCATGGAGGCTCTAGTACCCTGTTGTACTGCCTCTAGCTTGGATACAAGATGTGATACAGACAGGCATGGAGGCTCTAGTACCCTGTTGTACCACCTCTTGCTTGGATACAAGATGTGATACAGACAGGCATGGAGGCTCTAGTACCCTGTTGTACCACCTGTAGCTTGGATACAAGATGTAATACAGGTGGGCATGGAGGCTCTAGTACCCTGTTGTACCACCTGTAGCTTGGATACAAGATGTGATACGGGTGGGCATGGAGGCTCTAGTACCCTGTTGTACCGCCTCTTGCTTGGATTCAAGATGTGATACGGGCGGGCATGGAGGCTTTAGTACCCTGTTGTACTGCCTCTAGCTTGGATACAAGATGTGATACAGACAGGCATGGAGGCTCTAGTACCCTGTTGTACCGCCTCTAGCTTGGATACAAGATGTGATACAGGCGGGCATGGAGGCTCTAGTACCCTGTAGTACCGCCTCTAGCTTGGATACAAGATGTGATACAGGCAGGCATAGAGGCTCTAGTACCCTGTTGTACCGCCTCTAGCTTGGATACAAGATGTGATACAGGCGGGCATAGAGGCTCTAGTACCCTGTTGTACCGCCTCTAGCTGGGATACAAGATGTGATACGGGCGGGCATGGAGGCTCTAGTACCTTGTTGTACCGCCTCTAGGTTGGATACAAGATGTGATACGGGCGGGCATGGAGGCTCTAGTACCATGTTGTACCGCCTCTAGCTTGGATACAAGATGTGATATAGACAGGCATGGAGGCTCTAATACCCTGTTGTACCACCGCTAGCTTGGATACAAGATGTGATACAGACAGGCATGGAGGCTCTAGTACCCTGTTGTACTGCCTCTAGCTTGGATACAAGATGTGATACAGGCGGGCATGGAGGCTCTAGTACCCTGTTGTACCGCCTCTAGCTTGGATACAAGATGTGATACAGGTGGGCATGGAGGCTCTAGTACCCTGTTGTACCGCCTCTAGCTTGGATACAAGATGTGATACGGGCGGGCATGGAGGCTCTAGTACACTGTTGTACTGCCTCTAGCTTGGATACAAGATGTGATACAGACAGGCATGGAGGCTCTAGTACCCTGTTGTACCACCTGTAGCTTGGATACAAGATGTGATACGGGCGGGCATGGAGGCTCTAGTACCCTGTTGTACCGCCTCTAGCTTGGATACAAGATGTGATACAGGCCGGCATGGAGGCTCTAGTACCCTGTTGTACCGCCTCTAGCTTGGATACAAGATGTGATACAGGTGGGCATGGAGGCTCTAGTACCCTGTTGTACCGCCTCTAGCTTGGATACAAGATGTGATATAGATAGGCATGGAGGCTCTAGTACCCTGTTGTACCACCTCTAGCTTGGATACAAGATGTGATACAGACAGGCATGGAGGCTCTAGTACCCTGTAGTACCGCCTCTAGGTTGGATACAAGATGTGATACAGGCGGGCATGGAGGCTCTAGTACCCTGTTGTACCGCCTCTAGCTTGGATACAAGATGTGATACGGGCGGGCATGGAGGCTCTAGTACCCTGTTGTACCGCCTCTAGCTTGGATACAAGATGTGATACGGGCGGGCATGGAGGCTCTAGTACCCTGTTGTACCGCCTCTAGCTTGGATACAAGATGTGATACAGGCGGGCATGGAGGCTCTAGTACCCTGTTGTACCGCCTCTAGCTTGGATACAAGATGTGATACAGGTGGGCATGGATGCTCTAGTATCCTGTTGTACTGCCTCTAGCTTGGATACAAGATGTGATACGGGCTGGCATGGAGGCTCTAGTACCCTGTTGTACTGCCTCTAGCTTGGATACAAGATGTGATACAGACAGGCATGGAGGCTCTAGTACCCTGTTGTACCACCTCTAGCTTGGATACAAGATGTGATACAGGCAGGCATGGAGGCTCTAGTACCCTGTTGTACCACCTCTAGCTTGGATACAAGATGTGATACAGGCAGGCATGGAGGCTCTAGTACCCTGTTGTACCACCTGTAGCTTGGATACAAGATGTGATACGGGTGGGCATGGAGGCTCTAGTACCCTGTTGCACTGCCTCTAGCTTGGATACCAGATGTGATACGGGTGGGCATGGAGGCTCTAGTTCCCTGTTGTACTGCCTCTAGCTTGGATACAAGATGTGATACAGACAGGCATGGAGGCTCTAGTACCCTGTTGTACCACCTGTAGCTGGGATACAAGATGTAATACAGGTGGGCATGGAGGCTCTAGTACCCTGTTGCACTGCCTCTAGCTTGGATACCAGATGTGATACGGGTGGGCATGGAGGCTCTAGTACCCTGTTGCACTGCCTCTAGTTTGTATACCAGATGTGATACTGGCGGGCATGGCGGCATACTGGTTCTGTATGGTATCCTGTGGCATATTGCTCCACATTTGCTATGTAACTGAACCTTTAGATCATGCAAAGTTGTAGGTTGTAGAAGTTGGTCTCCCAGATGGTCCCATACATGTTATCTTGGTGATAAATTTGACCTGGCAGCCACGGAAGTGTGACAATATTGTGGGACATTCCTGTGTCCCCCTTGTGTGTGCGGCCGAGCACACTTGTCAGCTGATAGGTAAGGGCACGCATCGCTGTACTCCGGCCAGGGCAGACCGGTGGGCAGAAGGCGCTGCACTGCTGCACGCCCAGCCCTAATGCTATAGCGCCACGTCCAGCAGCAGTAGGCGTGAGCCGGCAATCACGTCCTAATGTGACCGTCAGCCAGTGGTGCAGCAGTGAGCAGCTGCTCTCCTGATGGAAGCAGAACGCTGCAGTCATCCGCAGTACATTCCACACCAGCTGCGCCTTCTGTGGTACAAGGTCCGTATTCCGAGACCAGCATTCTTCCCAGCATGCACTGCGGCTTGTTCTCATTTGCATATAACATTGTCACAAAATGCTCTTCAGTTTGGCCAAAATACTCTATATTAATGGGTTTTATTATTACAGGCATGACATATTAGGTAAAATATCACAGCAGGATACATTATTTTTAATTTATAAAAGTAATCTCGCCACAATGTAAGAACTTCTCTCCCGCGGGACCATAAATACCGCCGGGGCTGTCTGCAGTATCGTGCTTGCTTCGGCAGCACATATACTAAAATTGGAACGATACAGAGAAGATTAGCATGGCCCCTGCGCAAGGATGACACGCAAATTCGTGAGGCGTTCCATATTTTTGCACCGATTCTTCAATTAGAATTAAAAAAAAAATTCTAACATAACATTTTTTTCTCCTTATAGGTTTTAACTTGGAGTAATAATAATAATTGTCTCACGGTGCCACCACTAAAAGGTGTATTTTTTGTGCCATGTGACTACAGGCATACAGCAAATGTACCCGAGGCGCCATAACCACGTACAGTGTAACCCCCCCCAGAAGTTGTGGGATGACACTTTTGTCTGTGTGATTGTAACGTTGTTATAAGTGAGTGATTACAATATCGGAGTAAAAGGATCATTTAGGCGACTTTCACACGGGCGACCCCCTATTTTGTGTCTGCAATATTTGGTTGCCAGCAATGCTTTTTTTTTAGAATAATCTCCCATCGCAGTGCTGACGGCCACAATAAAATTGCGCCATAAAAAATGTACAATTTTTTATTGCGAAAATGAATAGGACTTTCCATTATCAAAATTGCATCGCAACACAATCTTGTTGCATTGCGAGGCGATAAAAAGGAGCCGCTCCATAGCGAAACCTGGGAGATAAAAAGAATCGCACATCGCAGAAAGAGAGAGCAGCCGTTATTTTTTGTTCTCTCAACATCACATCAGTGAAAACATCACAGATGGGAAGGAAACCGTTGGTTTCATAATCTGCTTTTTTACTGACTATCGCATCAGGCGAAAATCGCACGATTTTCTTGCCTGTGTGAAACCACCCTTATTGCGGAAAACTGATGCCTTGTACGAAGACTCCAGTACCCTGTTGTACAGCCTCTAGCTTAGATACAAGATGTGATACAGGCGGGCATGGAGGCTCTAATACCCTGTTGTACCACCTCTAGCTTGGATACAAGATGTGATACAGACAGGCATGGAGGCTCTAGTACCCTGTTGTACCACCTCTAGCTTGGATACAAGATGTGATACAGACATGGAGGCTCTAGTACCCTGTTGTACCACCTCTAGCTCGGATACAAGATGTGATACAGGCAGGCATGGAGGCTCTAGTACCCTGTTGTACCGCCTCTAGCTTGGATACAAGATGTGATACAGGTGGGCATGGATGCTCTAGTACCCTGTTGTACTGCTTCTAGCTTGGATACAAGATGTGATACGGGTGGGCATGAAGGCTCTAGTACCCTGTTGTACCGCCTCTAGCTTGGATACAAGATGTGATACAGACAGGCATGGAGGCTCTAGTACCCTGTTGTACCGCCTCTAGCTTGGATACAAGATGTGATAGGGGCGGGCATGGAGGCTCTAGTACCCTGTTGTACCGCCTCTAGCTTGGATACAACATGTGATACGGGCGGGCATGGAGGCTCTAGTACCCTGTTGTACCGCCTCTAGCTTGGATACAAGATGTGATACGGGTGGGCATGGAGGCTCTAGTACCCTGTTGTACTGCCTCTAGCTTGGATTCAAGATGTTATACGGGCGGGCATGGAGGCTCTAGTACCCTGTTTCACCATCTCTAGCTTGGATACAAGATGTGATACGGGCGGGCATGGAGGCTCTAGTACCCTGTTGTACTGCCTCTAGTTTAGATACAAGATGTGATACAGGCGGGCATAGAGGCTCTAGTACCCTGTTGTACCGCCTCTAGCTGGGATACAAGATGTGATACGGGCGGGCATGGAGGCTCTAGTACCCTGTTGTACCGCCTCTAGGTTGGATACAAGATGTGATACGGGCGGGCATGGAGGCTCTAGTACCCTGATGTACCGCCTCTAGCTTGGATACAAGATGTGATACAGTTGGGCATGGAGGCTCTAGTACCCTGTTGTACCGCCTCTAGCTTGGATACAAGATGTGATATAGACAGGCATGGAGGCTCTAGTACCCTGTTGTACCGCCTCTAGCTTGGATACAAGATGTGATACGGGCGGGCATGGAGGCTCTAGTACCCTGTTGTACCGCCTCTAGCTTGGATACAAGATGTGATACGGGCGGGCATGGAGGCTCTAGTACACTGTTGTACTGCCTCTAGCTTGGATACAAGATGTGATACAGACAGGCATGGAGGCTCTAGTACCCTGTTGTACCACCAGTAGCTTGGATACAAGGTGTGATACGGGCGGGCATGGAGGCTCTAGTACCCTGTTGTACCGCCTCTAGCTTGGATACAAGATGTGATGCAGGCCGGCATGGAGGCTCTAGTACCCTGTTGTACCGCCTCTAGCTTGGATACAAGATGTGATACAGGTGGGCATGGAGGCTCTAGTACCCTGTTGTACCGCCTCTAGCTTGGATACAAGATGTGATATAGATAGGCATGGAGGCTCTAATACCCTGTTGTACCACCTCTAGCTTGGATACAAGATGTGATACAGACAGGCATGGAGGCTCTAGTACCCTATTGTACCGCCTCTAGGTTGGATACAAGATGTGATACAGGCGGACATGGAGGCTCTAGTACCCTGTTGTACCGCCTCTAGCTTGGATACAAGATGTGATACGGGCGGGCATGGAGGCTCTAGTACCCTGTTGTACTGCCTCTAGCTTGGATACAAGATGTGATACAGGCAGGCATGGAGGCTCTAGTACCCTGTTGTACCACCTGTAGCTTGGATACAAGATGTGATACGGGTGGGCATGGAGGCTCTAGTACCCTGTTGCACTGCCTCTAGCTTGGATACCAGATGTGATACGGGTGGGCATGGAGGCTCTAGTACCCTGTTGCACTGCCTCTAGTTTGGATACAAGATGTGATACAGGTGGGCATGGAGGCTCTAGTACCCTGTTGTACCGCTTCTAGCTTGGATACAACATGTGATACGGGCGGGCATGGAGGCTCTAGTACCCTGTTGTACCGCCTCTAGCTTGGATACAAGATGTGATACGGGTGGGCATGGAGGCTCTAGTACCCTGTTGTACTGCCTCTAGCTTGGATTCAAGATGTGATACGGGCGGACATGGAGGCTCTAGTACCCTGTTGCACCATCTCTAGCTTGGATACAAGATGTGATACGGGCGGGCATGGAGGCTCTAGTACCCTGTTGTACTGCCTCTAGCTTGGATACAAGATGTGATACGGGTGGGCATGAAGGCTCTAGTACCCTGTTGTACCGCCTCTAGCTTGGATACAAGATGTGATACAGACAGGCATGGAGGCTCTAGTACCCTGTTGTACCGCCTCTAGCTTGGATATAAAAAGTGATAGGGGTGGGCTTGGAGGCTCTGGTACCCTGTTGTACCACCTCTAGCTTGGACACAAGATGTGATACGGGCGGGCATGGAGGCTCAAATACCCTGTTGTACCGCCTCTAGCTTGGATACAAGATGTGATACAGGCGGGCATGGAGGCTCTAGTACCCTGTTGTACCGCCTCTAGCTTGGATACAAGATGTGATACGGGCGGGCATGGAGGCTCTAGTACCCTGTTGTACCGCCTCTAGCTTGGATACAAGATGTGATGCAGGCGGGCATGGAGGCTCTAGTGCCCTGTTGTACCGCCTCTAGCTTGGATACAAGATGTGATACAGGTGGGCATGGAGGCTCTAGTATCCTGTTGTACCGCCTCTAGCTTGGATACAAGATGTGATACGGGCGGGCATGGAGGCTCTAGTACCCTGTTGTACTGCCTCTAGCTTGGATACAAGATGTGATACAGACAGGCATGGAGGCTCTAGTACCCTGTTTAACCACCTCTAGCTTGGATACAAGATGTGATACAGGCAGGCATGGAGGCTCTAGTACCCTGTTGTACCACCTGTAGCTTGGATACAAGATGTGATACAGGTGGGCATGGAGGCTCTAGTACCCTGTTGTACTGCCTCTAGCTTGGATACAAGATGTGATACAGACAGGCATGGAGGCTCTAGTACCCTGTTGTACCACCTCTAGCTTGGATACAAGATGTGATACAGGCAGGCATGGAGGCTCCAGTACCCTGTTGTACCACCTGTAGCTTGGATACAAGATGTGATACGGGTGGGCATGGAGGCTCTAGTACCCTGTTGCACTGCCTCTAGCTTGGATACCAGATGTGATACGGGTGGGCATGGAGGCTCTAGTACCCTGTTGCACTGCCTCTAGCTTGGATACCAGATGTGATACGGGTGGGCATGGAGGCTCTAGTACCCTGTTGCACTGCCTCTAGTTTGGATACAAGATGTGATACAGGCGGGCATGGAGGCTCTAGTACCCTGTTGTACCGCCTGTAGCTTGGATGCAAGATGTGATACGGGCGGGCATGGAGGCTCTAATACCCTGTTGTACCGTCTCTAGCTTGGATACAAGATGTGATACGGGCGGGCATGGAGGCTCTAATACCCTGTTGTACCGTCTCTAGCTTGGATACAAGATGTGATACGGGCGGGCATGGAGGCTCTAGTACCCTGTTGTACCGCCTCTAGCTTGGATACAAGATGTGATACGGGTGGGCATGGAGGCTCTGGTACCCTGTTGTACCGCCTCTAGCTTGGATACAAGATGTGATACAGACGGGCATGGAGGCTCTAGTACCCTGTTGTACCGCCTCTAGCTTGGATACAAGATGTGATACAAGCGGGCATGGAGGCTCTAGTACCCTGTTGTACCACCTGTAACTTGGATACAAGATGTGATACAGGCGGGCATGGAGGCTCTAGTACCCTGTTGTACTGCCTCTAGCTTGGATACAAGATGTGATACAGGCGGGCATGGAGGCTCTAGTACCCTGTTGTACCGCCTCTAGCTTGGATACAAGATGTGATACGGGCGGGCATGGAGGCTCTAGTACCCTGTTGTACCGCCTCTAGCTTGGATACAAGATGTGATATAGGTGGGCATGGAGGCTCTAGTACCCTGTTGTACCGCCTCTAGCTTGGATACAAGATGTGATATAGACAGGCATGGAGGCTCTAATACCCTGTTGTACCAACTCTAGCTTGGATAAAAGATGTGATACAGACAGGCATGGAGGCTCTAGTACCCTGTTGTACCGCCTCTAGCTTGGATACAAGATGTGATACAGGCGGGCATGGAGGCTCTAGTACCCTGTTGTACCGCCTCTAGCTTGGATACAAGATGTGATACGGGCGGGCATGGAGGCTCTAGTACCCTGTTGTACCGCCTCTAGCTTGGATACAAGATGTGATACAGGCGGGCATGGAGGCTCTAGTACCCTGTTGTACCGCCTCTAGATTGGATACAAGATGTGATATAGACAGGCATGGAGGCTCTAATACCCTGTTGTACCAACTCTAGCTTGGATACAAGATGTGATACGGGCGGGCATGGAGGCTCTAGTACCCTGTTGTACCGCCTCTAGCTTGGATACAAGATGTGATACGGGCGGGCATGGAGGCTCTAGTACCCTGTTGTACCACCTCTAGCTTGGATACAAGATGTGATACAGGCAGGCATGGAGGCTCTAGTACCCTGTTGTACCACCTCTAGCTTGGATACAAGATGTGATACAGGCAGGCATGGAGGCTCTAGTACCCTGTTGTACTGCCTCTAGCTTGGATACAAGTTGTGATACAGGCGGGCATGGAGGCTCTAGTACCCTGTTGTACCGCCTCTAGCTTGGATACAAGATGTGATACGGGCGGGCATGGAGGCTCTAGTACCCTGTTGTACCGCCTCTAGCTTGGATACAAGATGTGATACAGGTGGGCATGGAGGCTCTAGTACCCTGTTGTACCGCCTCTAGCTTGGATACAAGATGTGATATAGACAGGCATGGAGGCTCTAATACCCTGTTGTACCACCTCTAGCTTGGATACAAGATGTGATACAGACAGGCATGGAGGCTCTAGTACCCTGTTGTACCGCCTCTAGCTTGGATACAAGATGTGATACAGGTGGTCATGGAGGCTCTAGTACCCTGTTGTACCGCCTCTAGCTTGGATACAAGATGTGATACGGGCGGGCATGGAGGCTCTAGTACCCTGTTGTACCGCCTCTAGCTTGGATACAAGATGTGATACAGGCGGGCATGGAGGCTCCAGTACACTGTTGTACTGCCTCTAGCTTGGATACAAGATGTGATACAGACAGGCATGGAGGCTCTAGTACCCTGTTGTACCACCTCTAGCTTGGATACAAGATGTGATACAGACAGGCATGGAGGCTCTAGTACCCTGTTGTACTGCCTCTAGCTTGGATACAAGATGTGATACAGGTGGTCATGGAGGCTCTAGTACCCTGTTGTACCGCCTCTAGCTTGGATACAAGATGTGATACAGGCCGGCATGGAGGCTCTAGTACCCTGTTGTACCGCCTCTAGCTTGGATACAAGATGTGATACAGGTGGGCATGGAGGCTCTAGTACCCTGTTGTACCGCCTCTAGCTTGGATACAAGATGTGATATAGATAGGCATGGAGGCTCTAATACCCTGTTGTACCACCTCTAGCTTGGATACAAGATGTGATACAGACAGGCATGGAGGCTCTAGTACCCTGTAGTACCGCCTCTAGGTTGGATACAAGATGTGATACAGGCGGGCATGGAGGCTCTAGTACCCTGTTGTACCGCCTCTAGCTTGGATACAAGATGTGATACAGGTGGGCATGGAGGCTCTAGTACCCTGTTGTACCGCCTCTAGCTTGGATACAAGATGTGATATAGATAGGCATGGAGGCTCTAATACCCTGTTGTACCACCTCTAGCTTGGATACAAGATGTGATACAGACAGGCATGGAGGCTCTAGTACCCTGTAGTACCGCCTCTAGCTTGGATACAAGATGTGATACAGGCGGGCATGGAGGCTCTAGTACCCTGTTGTACCGCCTCTAGCTTGGATACAAGATGTGATACAGGCGGGCATGGAGGCTCTAGTACCCTGTTGTACCGCCTCTAGCTTGGATACAAGATGTGATACGGGCGGGCATGGAGGCTCTAGTACCCTGTTGTACTGCCTCTAGCTTGGATACAAGATGTGATACAGACAGGCATGGAGGCTCTAGTACCCTGTTGTACCACCTCTAGCTTGGATACAAGATGTGATACAGACAGGCATGGAGGCTCTAGTACCCTGTTGTACCACCTCTAGCTTGGATACAAGATGTGATACAGGCAGGCATGGAGGCTCTAGTACCCTGTTGTACCACCTGTAGCTTGGATACAAGATGTGATACGGGTGGGCATGGAGGCTCTAGTACCCTGTTGCACTGCCTCTAGCTTGGATACCAGATGTGATACGGGTGGGTATGGAGGCTCCAGTACCCTGTTGTACCGCCTCTAGCTTAGATACAAGATGTTATACAGGCGGGCATGGAGGCTCTAGTATCCTGTTGTACCGCCTCTAGCTTGGATACAAGATGTGATACAGGCAGGCATAGAGGCTCTAGTACCCTGTTGTACCGCCTCTAGCTTGGATACAAGATGTGATACAGGCAGGCATAGAGGCTCTAGTACCCTGTTGTACCGCCTCTAGCTTGGATACAAGATGTGATACAGGCGGGCATGGAGGCTCTAGTACCCTGTTGTACTGCCTCTAGGTTGGATACAAGATGTGATACGGGCGGGCATGGAGGCTCTAGTACACTGTTATACTGCCTCTAGCTTGGATACAAGATGTGATACAAACAGGCATGGAGGCTCTAGTACCCTGTTGTACCACCTGTAGCTTGGATACAAGATGTGATACGGGCGGGCATGGAGGCTCTAGTACCCTGTTGTACCGCCTCTAGCTTGGATACAAGATGTGATACAGGTGGGCATGGAGGCTCTAGTACCCTGTTGTACCGCCTCTAGCTTGGATACAAGATGTGATATAGATAGGCATGGAGGCTCTAATACCCTGTTGTACCACCTCTAGCTTGGATACAAGATGTGATACAGACAGGCATGGAGGCTCTAGTACCCTGTTGTACCGCCTCTAGGTTGGATACAAGATGTGATACAGGCGGGCATGGAGGCTCTAGTACCCTGTTGTACCGCCTCTAGCTTGGATACAAGATGTGATACGGGCGGGCATGGAGGCTCTAGTACCCTGTTGTACTCTCTCTAGCTTGGATACAAGATGTGATACAGGCGGGCATGGAGGCTCTAGTACCCTGTTGTACCGCCTCTAGCTTGGATACAAGATGTGATACGGGCGGGCATGGAGGCTCTAGTACCCTGTTGTACCGCCTCTAGCTTGGATACAAGATGTGATACAGGCGGGCATGGAGGCTCTAGTACCCTGTTGTACCACCTCTAGCTTGGATACAAGATGTGATACAGGCGGGCATGGAGGCTCTAGTACCCTGTTGTACCACCTGTAGCTTGGATACAAGATGTGATACAGGTGGGCATGGATGCTCTAGTATCCTGTTGTACTGCCTCTAGCTTGGATACAAGATGTGATACGGGCGGGCATGGAGGCTCTAGTACCCTGTTGTACTACCTCTAGCTTGGATACAAGATGTGATACAGACAGGCATGGAGGCTCTAGTACCCTGTTGTACCACCTCTAGCTTGGATACAAGATGTGATACAGACAGGCATGGAGGCTCTGGTACCCTGTTGTACCACCTCTAGCTTGGATACAAGATGTGATACGGGCGGGCATGGAAGCTCTAGTACCCTGTTGTACCGCCTCTAGCTTGGATACAAGATGTGATACGAGTGGGCATGGAGGCTCTAGTACCCTGTTGTACTGCCTCTAGCTTGTATACAAGATGTGATACGGGCGGACATGGAGGCTCTAGTACCCTGTTGTACCGTCTCTAGCTTGGATACTGTCGTAGAATTGCTTTGCGGAATCACGGCTTACTCAATTTGGAATGTTTACACCCTTCCATATTAATTCTGAATTGATAATGCGCATAAGAAGTTTCCACACTGACACGAGGTTCAGCATGCATAGCTTCCTCAATTCTAACTTTAATGATCGGCGTGTAGCCTGTTTTAAGAGTTTAACACATCCGCCCATCTGGGCAGGTCAAAGATTACATAGATGCAACGTATTGTTTAATTATTGGATAAGCATCTTGCAATTCTTCCATTCTCCGGTCATCTGTGATTGGCCATCAGGTGGTGGATGAGATGAGTGGGTTGTCTTGGAGCCACGTGTGGTTCCTTCGATATGATTGGATGTTACATCATGAACTATAAATTGCACAAACCTCCCATGTTATTTGCATACGTTTCCAGTAAAGTTGCTGGGGAAATTTTCGCGGTAACTTGAAAGCGGAAGCTTGTCTCAGATTCGGTTCATTGTCTACTTCCTAGTTCCTTTAATCACCCATGCAACCGGACAAACAGATATATTTATATCTTGGTTGCGTGCTAAATTCCATCCAGCAGAGTTTATAAAACAGATATTTCATATAAGCGGAAGTAGCTATTGCATAACTGTAAGAACATTATATTTGTAGCAAGACAGAAAGCAAATATGTATACAGAATGTTAAATTGACAACTGTCTACTGCCAAGGCCCCCCGATCCATATAGATATATACTGGGCTTCCACCACAGACCCCCCTTGAAACTATCTGTTTCACTAAACTCGCCCTGCTCCGTCCCACTCCCACCGCTGACCCTAGACTCGCATTGTGTTGTACACTGGAGCTATTGCTGTCATGGGGGTATAGGATGGTTCGACATCATCGTATTCTGGATCCATGATGACGACGTTTGCGCTGACAGTGGGCTTTTTGTTGGACGTCGTAGTGGGACAGGTGGACCAGGTAGTCATCAGGGTCGGAATACACTGTATGCAACAACAAACAGAAATTAGGATGACTATAAAGGTGACAAATATAATCAGGTTAGGAGAGGTGCGACTTTCACTATTTCAGGTAAACACTGCATAACTTGTATAGAACCCCGCCTTCTTGGCGTTACCTCGATTCATCAACAAGAGTGCAAAGTCAGGACTATCTAATTACTGATCAATATGACTAAACCCCTGTCTCATTAGTAAGTGCATGATCATATATATTAGTCTGGAAGGAAAGAGCTACAAGCTGATTATTCCCACTTCCCTTTTCCAGAGGCGGCAAGGTAACAGGACCAGGGGTGTTGTAACACCGGCATGTTGCGTGGACATTTAAACGATAAACAAATATTTGTGGACACACACAAATAGACAGAGCACCAGTACGGCTGGCTTTAGTCTTACTGCCCCTCGGGATCCGGTCTGTCAGTTCCCTTTCTTCGAAAGCCTTTTACCAGACTTTACCGAAGTAGCGATACCTGCCCAGACGTTTGACGGCTTCCTTACTCTTAGGCTTTGTAACCAAACCAGACCAGAGCAGGACAGCCTTTCCGTCAAACTACCCTCACAGGTCCCTTACTCTTAGGTTTTGTAACCAAACCTGGACCGAGTAATCGGGACACCTGCGCAGGGTCAACCCCCCCCTTAAGGCAGCTACTGACCTCGCCACTCGACCAGTACTCTCAACACAACAGGCATGTAAATATTCCTTTATATCTTATGACAGGTTCTTATCATGTGATCGAGCCTTAAAGAAGTACCTGTCGTCGTGCGTCTCCAAATCTATCGGCCTGGCACGGCACATAGGCAAGCCCGGAGTTAGCCACACAGGTATAGATAATTAATTTATCTTACCGTGTATTTGGTGGGCCCGCTAAGTCCAAGGTTGTCCATGTCCGTGCCTTGTGTCCGATTTCTTCGGAGCCTATCGATCACAGTCCCATCTGGGGTGCCACTGTCGTAGAATTCCTTTGCGGAATCACGGCTTACTCAATTTGGAATGTTTACACCCTTCCATATTAATTCTGAATTGATAATGCGCATAAGAAGTTTCCACACTGACACGAGGTTCAGCATGCATAGCTTCCTCAATTCTAACTTTAATGATCGGCGTGTAGCCTGTTTTAAGAGTTTAACACATCCGCCCATCTGGGCAGGTCAAAGATTACATAGATACAACGTATTGTTTAATTATTGGATAAGCATCTTGCAATTCTTCCATCCTCCGGTCATCTGTGATTGGCCATCAGGTGGTGGATGAGATGAGTGGGTTGTCTTGGAGCCACGTGTGGTTCCTTCGATATGATTGGATGTTACATCATGAACTATAAATTGCACAAACCTCCCATGTTATTTGCATACGTTTCCAGTAAAGTTGCTGGGGAAATTTTCGCGGTAACTTGAAAGCGGAAGCTTGTCTCAGATTCGGTTCATTGTCTACTTCCTAGTTCCTTTAATCACCCATGCAACCGGACAAACAGATATATTTATATCTTGGTTGCGTGCTAAATTCCATCCAGCAGAGTTTATAAAACAGATATTTCATATAAGCGGAAGTACCTATTGCATAACTGTAAGAACATTATATTTGTAGCAAGACAGAAAGCAAATATGTATACAGAATGTTAAATTGACAACTGTCTACTGCCAAGGCCCACCGATCCATATAGATATATACTGGGCTTCCACCACAATACAAGATGTGATACGGGCGGGCATGGAGGCTCTAGTACCCTGTTGCACTGCCTCTAGCTTGGATACCAGATGTGGTACGGGTGGGCATGGAGGCTCTAGTACCCTGTTGTACCGCCTCTAGCTTGGATACAAGATGTGATACAGGTGGGCATGGAGGCTCTAGTACCCTGTTGCACTGCCTCTAGCTTGGATACCAGATGTGGTACGGGTGGGCATGGAGGCTCTAGTACCCTGTTGTACTGCCTCTAGCTTGGATACAAGATGTGATACAGACAGGCATGGAGGCTCTAGTACCCTGTTGTACCACCTCTAGCTTGGATACAAGATGTGATACAGGCAGGCATGGAGGCTGTAGTACCCTGTTGTACCACCTGTAGCTTGGATACAAGATGTGATACGGGTGGGCATGGAGGCTCTAGTACCCTGTTGCGCTGCCTCTAGCTTGGATACCAGATGTGATACGGGTGGGCATGGAGGCTCTAGTTCCCTGTTGTACTGCCTCTAGCTTGGATACAAGATGTGATACAGACAGGCATGGAGGCTCTAGTACCCTGCTGTACCACCTGTAGCTTGGATACAAGATGTAATACAGGTGGGCATGGAGGCTCTAGTACCCTGTTGTACTGCCTCTAGCTTGGATACAAGATGTGATACAGGCGGGCATGGAGGCTCTAGTACCCTGTTGTACCGCCTCTAGCTTGGATACAAGATGTGATACGGGCGGGCATGGAGGCTCTAGTACCCTGTTGTACCGCCTCTAGCTTGGATACAAGATGTGATACAGGTGGGCATGGAGGCTCTAGTACCCTGTTGTACCGCCTCTAGCTTGGATACAAGATGTGATACAGGCCGGCATGGAGCCTCTGGTACCCTGTTGTACCACCTCTAGCTTGGATACAAGATGTGATACAGGTGGGCATGGAGGCTCTAGTACCCTGTTGTACTGCCTTTAGCTTGGATACAAGATGTGATCTAGATAGGCATGGAGGCTCTAATACCCTGTTGTACCACCTCTAGCTTGGATACAAGATGTGATACAGACAGGCATGGAGGCTCTAGTACCCTGTTGTACCGCCTCTAGGTTGGATACAAGATGTGATACAGGCGGGCATGGAGGCTCTAGTACCCTGTTGTACCGCCTCTAGCTTGGATACAAGATGTGATACGGGCGGGCATGGAGGCTCTAGTACCCTGTTGTACTCTCTCTAGCTTGGATACAAGATGTGATACAGGCGGGCATGGAGGCTCTAGTACCCTGTTGTACCGCCTCTAGCTTGGATACAAGATGTGATACGGGCGGGCATGGAGGCTCTAGTACCCTGTTGTACCGCCTCTAGCTTGGATACAAGATGTGATACAGGCGGGCATGGAGGCTCTAGTACCCTGTTGTACCGCCTCTAGCTTGGATACAAGATGTGATACAGGTG